>NC_132941.1:62351529-62371529 GCF_034638445.1 Ciconia boyciana | reverse complement strand
CTTTTTTTCTTTTTTTTCCCCCCCTTGCCGTTTGATAACATCGTGCTACCGCGCTGTAAAATGGGAAGACGTATTTGCTCTTACAACAATATTTTTAATGAGCTGCAAGCGACTTGTCCCGAAGTTAGTATTGCAAACAGAAAAGGCATCACTCTGTTTGTAGGCGACACAGCGAGCAGCGTATTTTGACTCCGAAACTCTGTTTATTTTTCATTTACGACCCATTGCCAGGGTTTTTATCCCAAACGAAAAGAAAACGCAGGATGATCTTTTCGCAAGGCTGCGTTTTATTTTGATTTCTTTGGCCCGAAGTCCTGCCCTCGGCGCTGTAAACACGTCGATTCGGGCCAATCTTCGGGAAGCGGAGAGCGATCCTATCTCGAAATACCCGCGCCGGGTGTATTAACACGAGTGACGGCTCCGGCCGTGGGGAGGGGGGGGACACCCTGGGGTGCCTTCGGGCAAGCCCTCTGCGGCGGCCCCCCGGAGAAAGGAGGGAGAAGGAGAAGGGCAGCACCGACCCCCGCCGGGAGGCGAAGCAGCCGGCGGGGGTAGAGGAAGGGGCGGCCAGAAGTTCAGGGGAACCCCCGCGGAGGCGGCCCCCGGGTGGGAAGGGACTCCCCCTCCCCACGCCCGCCCCTCCCGCCCGGCCCGGGGGGCTCCCTGGGGGCCTGGGAGCCCTCGCTCGGGGTTACCCAGCCGCGATGCCCCCGGCTGCGGCGGAGCTGGGCAAGGCCCCCCCCGTCGATCCGCTCCCCGGCGGAGGGGGCCTCCGGACACCCGCTCCCCGGGAGCCCCGGCGGGGCCGGCTCCGCGCCCGCCGCCCCCGCGCCCCGGCCGGCAGCCCCGGCCGAGCAGGGCGGCAGCGCCGCCAGACCAGGCTTGGTTTATTGGGTTATTTCTTTTTGTTTGTTTGTTTGTTTGTTTTTCTCCGAAGCCACACTTTCAAAAATGATAAGGAACGGGTTTTATTGATTTTTTTTTCCACCACAACATTAAGTTTATAACAATATAGGCTGTTTTAAAAATAGGACCGATCCCTAACAGAAAGCGAGAGGGCAGAGAGTACAACCGAAAGGGAGGGGGGGTGTGTTAAAATAAAATAAAGAAAAGAAACCAACCCAAACCCTTGGGAAGACAGCAAACAATTGTCAGACAACAGGTGAGCAGACACTAAGACAGAGAGAGACTAGAGGTGTCCAGTCCTCACTGGATTTCTGCCTATTAAAATCCACATACTCGATGGACTTTAGAAGAAAACTGTACATCATATCAAATAAATTAAAATTACCCTAAAGTTGATTGTCCTTCACTTAAAGCGCCCAGCTCACCGAATCTCCCTTGTTATTTATTCGCATAAGCCGGGCTGATGCTTATTCCCATGCCTTGCTCCTCTCTTCTCACTTCCCTTCGCTTTTAATTATTTTTTCTTTTATTTTGTACAACATGAACGAACGCAATTATACAATGCTAAAAACCCTTTCCTCACCATTCAAATAAAAGCAGTGCTTTAAGAATCGTCGTACAATATTGCACAGTTCAAAAGTACAATAATAATTAATAATAATAACCATCATCAGTATTACAAAAGAAAGCAAAAGGGTACAGATTTTTTTCCCCAAAATACCGGAATAACTCTACAAGGAAAAAAAACCAAACCAACCCAACAACTAGGAAAAGGAGAATTATAAACAAGAATTTAAAATATCTAAGTAAACGATAATAAATAAGGGTCACTCAAAGCGTGCGGGTGTGTTTCACCGGTCACTTTGAGGCTGTATTTCTTGCTCATTAGAAAGTCCCATGACAGAAACCGAAAGGTACGAAATATGGGAAAGCAAAGAGGCAAATGGGTACCGAGGTCTGCCTGAACGAAAAGCCGCGGTCGATGCAGTTTAAGTCACGACAGGATCAGGAGCCTGAACAATTTGGAGGCAGAAGGAGAGGTCCGAAAGGAACAGAAATGCAGCTTCCCGTTAGCGTTTGGCAAATCCCGAGGAGCGGCCTGGGGTCGTTCATTTTTTTTTTTTATTATTATCCTTTTTTTTTCTTTTGTTTTTTTACAAAAATAAAACTAAAGCCACAGAGACCATCGCGGTTTTCCTCCACGTTTACAAAAGGTGTGACAGCTCCAGGGTTCTCTACAAGTTCCCGCTTTCACTTTCCTTATCCTCCTCTCCCTCCCCCCATTTTTACTTTAGATTTTTTTTTCCCTAAATTTTCGCGACTTCCCTCCTAGCACCACCCGCCGAGGGGTCCCCTCCACCCCCGCACCCCTCTCCCCCCCCCCTCCCCGCTCCGCAGACGCCGGCCGGGTGAACGGCACGAGTGGCTGGAGTACTTACAAGCGGGCCGGCGACTTGCGCGCCTCTCCGCGCCCCTCCGCGCAGCGGCGGCGGCGGCGGGCGGGCTCAGACGGGCCGCAGGAGCGGCACGGAGGTGACCACGGGGTGGGAGTAGTAGACGGGGTGAGGGAAGGTGAGCAGGGGCTGGGTGCCGGGGGCTCCGCCGCCCCCCGCGCCCCCCTCCGCGCCCGAGTTCTCGTGGTAGAGGATGGGGACGCGGACGATGCGCTGCGCGGCGGCGTGGCTGAGGTTGGCGGCCTCCAGCTCGGCCGCCAGCTGCCTCTTCCACTTGTTGCGGCGATTTTGGAACCAAATCTTCACCTGGGTCTCTGTCAGGTGGAGGGAGGCGGCCAGGCCGGCCCGCTCCGAGCTGCTCAGGTAGCGCTTCATGTCGAAGGTGGACTCCAGCTGGAAGACCTGGCTGCGGCTGAACACCGTGCGCGTCTTCTTCTTGCGGCAGGGCTTCTTCTCCGGGCTCTCCTCCCGCTTCTTCCAGTCCTCGGCGCCTGCCTCCTTCTTCGCCTCCTCCGAGTCGCTCTCCTCCAGGACGATCTCGTCGGGGCTCTTGGAGTCCAGCTCCTTCGGCTCCCCCTCGGCCTTCAGCAGCGGCTCCGGGGAGTCCCGGTCGGTGCCCGAGGCGGGGGACGAGTCCCTCAGCAGGGACTTCTCCGCGGCTGGAGGGGAAGGGCGAGGGCGGGGGTGGGGGGGGTAAGGGACACAAAGAGACACCTTCACCGCCCGGCCCCCGCGTCCCGCCGGGGGAAGAGGGGCGAGCCGGCCGGGGCCCCGCGTCGCCCCGCCGCCAGCCTCCCCCCCGCCGCCCCCGGTCCCCGCCGCCGCCCCGCCGGGGAGGGAGGGAGGGGGGGGGGGGGGGAGCGGTACCTTCCGTGCGGGGCAGGTGGGCTCCGGCCGGCGTCAGGGCGTAGGGGTACCACCAGGTCTGGGCGCGCTCCAGGCAGTGGGCGCTCAGGGCGAAGCGCGGCGCCGGGATCTCGAAGCGGGGGAAGGCGAGGTCGCCCACCTGCGAGAGGGCGAAGCCGCCGCCGTCCGCCGCCGCCTTGCCCGAGGGGGCGAACAGCGGCCGCGGCTGCTTGGGGGGTGCCTTGGGGGGGTCGCCGTTGAGCAGGTTCTTGATGTAGAAGGACTCCTTGGGGGGCGGCGGCGGGGCGCTGGGCGGCTCCTGCCCGGTCTCCGGCATCCTCCGGCGCCCGCCCGGCTCCTGCCCGCCGCTGGCCCCGCAGCCCGCGCCCGGCGCGCAGCTGGCGGCTCCCGGCGGCGCGGGGGAGAGGCGCGGCGGGGCGGCGTGGGAGCGCGGCGGCGGGGCCGGCCGGGGCCCCCTCGCATGGGGGGGCGGCAGGGCGGGGGGCCGAGGGGACCCGCGCAGCCCGCGGCACCGAGGGGCTGCTGCGGGCAGGCGGAGAGCCGGGGTCGTCGCTGCCGCCGCCGCCTCCCGCCGCCGCTGCTGCTGCGTCAACCTGGCGCCGGATGCTAATGATGAAATCAAAATGTCATCCAAGTTAAACGCGGGGAGCACACGGCGATTGGGCACGCACAATGGCAAATGGGATTAGGCGGGGAGGCAGCCGGGAGGAGAAGGCTCCGCGCAGCCCCTGCCCGCAGCCGCCGCGGCCCCGGCACCCCCTGCGACGTGCTGCTGTGGCTGGAGGCTACGAGCGCCCGCCCGTTATTGGCTTTATATAGTCCAATTAGGCAGCAAATGAGGACGGGGCTATTAGCACAAAGGGATCCCGGCTCGGCTGAAGCACCACGGGAGCGGCGGGAGGCGAGTGGCACGGACCGCGCCGCTCCTGCCACAAAACCTCCCCTCGCCCCGCCGCGCCGCCTCCCCCCACCCCCCGGCCCCGCACCGCCGGTAACAAAAGCCGCCGGCGCCGGGGGGCAGCGGGCCGAGCCGCGCCGAGCCGGGCTACCGGGCCCCGGAGCCGGCGGCACCCCGCTCCGCCGCCCTGGGCCGCGCCGGGCTCTGCCTTGGGGCAGAAACGACTTTGCGGACGGTGGCGGGGCGGCAGGAGGGCTCTCCCCGGGCCGGGCCGGGCCGGGCCGCCTCCCCCCGCTCACGGAGCCCCTCCGCCTCCCGCCGCCGCTCCCACCGGCCGCGCAGGAGCGGGGCCGGCGGCACACGTCGAGCCCGTGGCGGCGGGGCGGCGGGGCGGGGGCGGCCATCTCCCGGCCGCGGCGGGGCTCCGGGGCACGGCCCAGCCCGCCGCCCGCCGCCCGCCGCCCACCGCCCGCCGCCGCTGCCGGGGCCCGGCCCCGCCGCCGGGCACAGGGCGCCCCCTGCCGGGCCGCGCCGCCCCCGCGGGAGCGCCCCGCGTCCCGGGGCCCCGCGTCCCGGGACGGGCGGGCACGGGGCTCCCGCCCGGGGCATCGCCAGCGGAGCATCGCGCCACGCCGCACGACAAATCCCGGGGAGGCGGCGGCGGGGCCGGGCCGGGCCGGGCCGGGCCGGGCGGCTCTGGCCCCTGAGGGCCGCGACGTGACCGCCGGTGTGGCTGTAGTTCCGCGTGGTGCCCGTGGGTACATCCACTCTGCCGGCGGCGGCTGGGCGGGCAGGTGCGGCTCCCGTTTGGGGCTGAATCGGTAACGTAGGTCGGCATCCTGAAGGGGAAAGGGAAAGGGAAAGGGAAAGGGGAGAGAGAAAAGAAAGAAGGAAACAAGGAAAGGAAGAAAGGAAGGAGGAAAGGAAGGAAGGAGGAAAGGAAGGAAGGAGGAAAAGAAGGAAGAAAAGAAGGAAGGAAGGAAGGACGGAGGAAAGAGAGAGAAGAGAGCATACCAGCCTCTCAATTCTGGCGTGCTTCTAAACACTTGAAATACACGTGAGCATGCACCGCCAAAATCTGTCCTGGCATACGCAGAGCTATAGACTCAGAAGTGTGCGCGTGTGCGTAGGGGGGCAACAACCTCTACATTTAAATGCTTTAATGCCCTGATCAAATATAACTGATTTCTCTTGCTATTCCCTTTTAAAGACACCCACCTGGCAATTTGAAATAAGACATCTTTTATCTGAATCAAACTTCTCCATGTTAATGCTTGCAACCTGTCCCCAGGAGTTCTGCTTCCCCCCGAACATTTGGGGTTATAAATCCAGGGAAAATTTACATAGACCCAATCATGGAATAGTTTTGGCTGCAACAGGCATGATATTTCATATACCTTCAGTGTACGTGACTTCTTTCAGAGCACCGTCTCTTATGTGACCATTTCTAAACTGTTATCTTCGTTGCGAGGAGCAGTAGGAGTTTACAGAAATATTCTGCTCTTGTTAACAACTGTTTCACTTAAAGGCATCAGGCAAAATAAAGCTCATTGGGAATTTTTCAAAGAAATGCTATTTCAGTGGAAATATTCCTCAACTCTGGGGTAAAACATATAGAAAAAATGAGAGACAGAAAATAGTTCTATACAGAAAACAGCCTATAGTCACCTAACCAGGGCTCTCGCCTATCCTCCGAGGACCTGGGCTAAAGCTCTATTTTATCTGTTTGCAGCTCTTACATGAAAAACCAAGGCTGCGAGTTCTTATAGAAGACCCCAGTGCAGTTCTCCATCGCAGTGAAGACCTTGATTTAGATATGAGTCACCAAAATCATTCTGTATTGAAACTTCCACCCTTTTCCGTCCATCTTTCACTGCTTTGGTAACCATGAGGTCCTAATCCCTCGTGAGTCCCTTAGGGTAAACAACCACGCATAGCAGAAAGCCAAGCAGCGATGAAAAACCAAGCCAGCCTCTAAAGATATTAAAAGATGTTTCCACTTTGCAATTCTTCATTACAAAAAAAAAGGCAAGCAGTGTTCTAAGAGCGCCTTTCTACATCCTTGTCATCTGTGGCCCACAGGTTTCTCACATATTTATGTATTTTATTTATGCCCCCCCCCAGCAATATCTGGACATTAAAGACTGGTATAGACCATCCCCCCCATGCCCAGTGGTGATGGAGCGGAGCGAATTTTGCTGCAGTCTTTCTTTTATTTCTGTTTCTAGCCTTGCACTCCTACCATTCCATTGTAAACAGATAATTATTATTTCATTAGTGTTCCAATTCAGAATTAATTGGCTAATTTACACATGGATCAATTGTATAAATGTGATGTTTGTGATAGGTGCTTGATATGATTTAAAGTAATTGTTTATTTTCAGGTTTTGGCTTGCATTGTACTGCAAAGTGATTTATCTCCTTATTTATCCTGTCTCAGCGCTGCCTCTTCTTTTTCATTATTTTTCTAAAGAGCCACACTCTTGCTAAGCCAAAGTATGAATCTGTGCTGTATGATTCTGTGGGGCCACACTTATATTAGCTCCAAAATGCCCTACCTTACAGTGTGCTGGTTTTATATGCTCACAGAGCTCCGTGCTAACAGCCCTGTTTGCCTGGCAGAAGTTACCCGCTGCAGCCTGCAATCACTGTAGTTCACACAGATTCTTGTGCCATCCTTATAGCTGTTGTCCCTGAGTGTCTCCCGCTGTAACCGCAGGTGACAAACATCTGTCACTTTGGGCTCAGTTTCCTCTTTTCCATCCCGAGGGGGATGAGGAAAGTGCAGTGCTTAGTTTCCTTGCTCCTTTGTTTGTCCAACTGGGAGCACTGCCGGCAGCCCAGCCGTGGGAGGACTGCAGCCAGGACTTGCAGGGCAGAAGCAACGAGGTTTGCATCTGCTTCCGCTCTGACAGAAGGTTTCTGACAGTGGCAGGACCTCCTCCTGCACAGCCTGCCATGTCTTTGCAGAAGGTGGCACTGGCTGGCCAGAAGTCTCTCCCTAGACCAGCCCTGTGCTTTCCTGTAGAGGTTTGCAGCATTTGGCCTCACGGCAATTGTAGGGAAACAGTAATCCATCAAGACACTACTTGATTTCATGGCTAACTTTAAACGGTTTCTTCCACAGGGAAGTGCTGAAGTACCTCCTTGCATCAGGGTTTAGATGTTCAGAGGGAGAAGGAAGAAGGGATGAGAACACAGTTAGCAGCTTGCCCCGCGCAGAAACACTCCTCTCCCAGGCAATCAAAATGAATTCTTCCACCATCGGATTTTAGAGCTGCTGTTATGCTGCTCCAGGCAGCTAAAAAACAATTTTGTGAATGCCAAAGATTAATCACTGTAGAGTTTGAGCCACTGTCAATGGCTTTCCCCTTCCTACTGCACATCGTTACATATTATCAGGGCCTTTCTAAAATCTGAATTATTCAGAAACATTGCATTTCTCAATCATTCTTTCAACTGTTTATTCTGAAATGCATGACTGGAAACAGAGGTTACCCAGAAAAGGGATGCTACTTTCTCATCAAAAGGAACGTCTGTTGCAGGATGTATTTGATAAGGAAGTTTTATTCAAGACTAGAAAAACTACAAGCGAGTTACGCTTTGTAACCTAACTCAGGTTTCACTTGGTTGAGTGTACCAGGCTGTATGTGATGTGTGTGGGTTAGGAGGTATTTTGGAACAGTTAAAGTTGTTCCCTTATTATGCCTTACAACAGCATTTTTGTACCTTTAAATGGAAAGCTTTGTAAGTCTCTGTTTTTCAGCAGCTTCATGGCAAGCTGAGAGTCTTTCCTGACAAGTAACAGAACCTTATAGCACTGCAAGAAAGCAGGTTGTTTAATTTATGAGACTTTTATTTCTGAGGTCCATCACAGTTCTGTGTCTGACTCACAAAGATATCATT
Source organism: Ciconia boyciana (assembly GCF_034638445.1). NCBI lineage: Eukaryota > Metazoa > Chordata > Aves > Ciconiiformes > Ciconiidae > Ciconia > Ciconia boyciana. The sequence goes on along the minus strand of NC_132941.1, from coordinate 62,363,498 downwards.
TTTACAGGAAAGAGGAAAAATTTCTAGGTTGCGATGTTTTTGTGAAACAAGTTCTGTTGCAAGCTTCCATGTAATTTGGAATAAATCCACAGGGACAGAACTGATGGGGAAAAGATGTGGTCTAAGTACAGTCTTCATCTCATACAGCACTACACACATGCTCTATATAAGGTGATACAATGCTCCGAAGTCATCACAAACTCGTACAATGTACCCTTTGCTTTTGTCATTGAGACCTGCCCACCAGTCTAATTTCTAGGAAGCCTAATCATTTTTGTGTTGATATTAGTCATGTGTGCACAATTTATCACTTTCACAAGCGAACTCACAGAATAGAGGTCAGCTAAATATACTGGAGGAAATCTCCTGTGAAAAGTGTCACTGGAGGATTTCACGGCAGAGCATGTGCTGTCCAAATGTAAGCTTTACTGTAATTCATCTTACCTGTTTCAAAATACGACAGGACAGAAACACCCAAAGAACAACAGATAGATGGTAGCTTTGCAGCTTGTGGTTCTAAGTCTGAAGACTGGTGCTTATACGCCAAGCCATAAACTCTGAGCTATCATGTCAAACGTAAAAAAACCTAAAATAAGCTGTGTAAACATCAGCACTGGTGAAATCCTAAACAAGCAGATCTCTTTGTGGCCACAAATAACTTATTTATGAAAATCCATGACTGTCCTGGAACCACACCTGAAAAGCGCTGAGTATTTTCAGCTCCTACAGAAATAAAAAAATGCTGCAAAGCTGTATGGTGAATGTTTTACTGGCCTGTCTAGAAAAGAGGTGTTATAATCCACACTCAGCCTTCAGACCTCAGATCCAAATTATCCATTTGCAGTGAGGCAACAGAGAGCAGAGTAGATCCAATGTTTGTGTGCACAGCAGCTAGACAACGTGCAGTTTTAGGAGTTCTTAAATAATCATTGATTTCAAAAGTGTTACAGCCCATTGACTCAAAAATCAGATGCTTATAAAGATTCTCGTGTTCATATCAGAGATCCTTGGCAATTGTACAAGAGTTGTGCTGAATGTACATACTGAACGTGAGCTATATTTTGAATTTTATTATAAGATCCCGAGATCATCCTAATTTCCCTGAGAACTTTTGTTATAAATGGCATGACAATCTGAACCAGCTTGTTCTGAGTCAGCAGATTCCCAAAATAGCTTGTGGTTTTGCAAAATAAATTAATGATGGGGCCATTTTGTGCTTCCGCAAGAGCTTCTATGTCAAGACCTCAGTGTGCTTTGCACTTAATGACTCTGTCTTGCCTGTCAGTCCGCAGGGAAGGCTACTCCTCAGGCAAGCTCAATGTTTCAGGAATCCCAGGAAGCCCAAGTGATGTGCACACCACAGGAGGCTCCTTCTACCTCTTTTGGCTGGGGCATCAACAGGACACCTTGTCTTCAGATATGCAGACAGCTCAGGTACTCACCTCACTCCCATGGTGCACAGACTCTGCAAAACAGAACAGAGAAAAGAAGGTTTCTGGGCTTCCTTCCACATCACGTTTCTGTATATTCCAGGGAAAAACTTATCCTAGATAACAAAGTTTCTTATTTCCTCTCTATATTATTATAAGTGCTCAAACCCACATTACAAAGATAAAGCATCAGAGGCCAAGAAATGATTGCACTAGGGTAAGAGTTCTTTCCTCCAAAGCCAAATTCCAAACCATCCTTCTTCGGGTCACAGCTTTACATTTATGTAGCATACATTGCTTCTTTTTTACATGGTTGAAAAATTAGAAATCTATTAGAAAGGCAAGCATTACACAGAAAATATTTTAAATATATTTTAATTAAACATTAGCAATACATATCAGAAATTCATTAGTAATAAATGATTAAAGCAATGCTGGTGGAGAGCAGTAGAAGTACTGAATCTATTGCTGTGCAAAACCTCCAATGCACAGACACCTACTCAGCTTCATCACATCATCAGCATCATAGCCATCATAGTTACACCACTGTTTTGCGCATAACAGGAGATTGTCCTTGATGTGAAGCCACAGGGACCCGACCAGTTCAGCCTTGCAGTCCAGAATGGTGGTTTGAAACTCCTTCCTCATATAGGGATATGAGAAGCAACCGTGAAGCACTAACAAAGCTAGCTAGGAACCAAGGATGACTTTTCACTTTATTTTGCATTAGGTAGATTTTTGGCTCATCATTAAGGATCCATGAATAATATCAGACAAAACAATGAAAGGAGACTGTACAACCAAACATCTTGTTCAAGGTGGCAGATAGGGCAAATAATAATAATATTAGGCATGACAGAAAGCGGAACAATTTCAGCTCGGCACATGCATGAAATGTATAGGTACCTAAATACCTTTGAGTATCTACAAAGCAATAGAATTGACAAAATAATAATGCTAACATATTAAACAAAGAGTAGCTGTTTCTCCTCAGCAGCCTGATGTGTATTCTTACCATGTGTCGTCATTCCCAGAGTGTGAGATCTAAGTTACTTGTGTAATGCTGTCATTAAAAAAAACCAAAAAACTTCTAATATATTTCTATTTTCTCTACATTACTGTTGCCTCCAATATTCCAGTCAGGAAAATTGTATACAGTACACGTCATGCTGCCATGAGAAGTTTGTTATGCATTGCTGTGCTTGAGAGCTGCAATGGAGTGAAGAATAGAGGATACGCTAAAAGTCTCTAGGGCAAATGTGCAGATGAAACCTCTGCTTTTTGTTTGTTTGTTTGTTTGTTTATTGGCAGCAAGGGTTGGTATGAATGAGAGGATAAGGCACTGCCTCTGTAGTGAGAGATTCTGATTTTATTCTGTTCCAGGGACTACGCTTGTAAAGCACTGAAGCTGATCAGAGATTGCAGAACACTGATCAGAATTTCCAGATGTCCTTGATAATGCCCCTCACCTTCATAACCAAGCTCTGAAGTGGTAATATATTGATCGGAATGCTTCGCAGCAGTATGACACACAGAGGATTATTGATAAGCCGCTCTGAAATTTTCAGGTGACAAACAAGGGCGGGGAGAGGCGATTAAAACAGGAACACAAAGCTGCCACGATAACCTTCGCGTGGGAGACTTGGGCTATGTATGATATTCTTACTAAAATGTTCCGCTTTTGTCTGGGAAGACATTCCCATCTTAATTTGTGGAGAATTATTGCTATTATTAATATACTAGCAGTACTAATACTAAAACTAAAACTAATACAATAACAAATAGGTGTACCACCAGTCCTGGTTTCATCTGGGATAGAGCTAATTTTCTTTCTAGGAGCTGGTATAGTGCTGTGTTTTGGATTTAGTATGAGAATAATGTTGATACCACCCTGATGTTTCAGTTGTCGCTAAGTAGCGCTTACACTAGTCAAGGACTTTTCAACTTGCCCTGCTCTGCCAGCTGCACAAGAAGCCGGGAGGGGGCACAGCCAAACTGGCCAAAGGGATTGTCCTTGCCATATGACGTCATGCTCAGTATATAAGCTGGGGGGAGTTGTCCAGGGGGCAGGAATTGCTGCTCGGAGATGGGCTGGGCGTCGTTTGGGAGGTGGTGAGCGGTTGCATCACTTTTTTTTCCCCTGGGTTTTGTTCCTCTCTCTCTCTCATTGTTTTCCTTTGCATTACAATTTATTATTATCTTTTTGTTGTCGTTCCAATTAAAAGGTTCTTATCTCAACCCACGAGTTTTCTGACTTTTGCTCTTCCGATTCTCTCCCCCATCCCACGGCGGGGGGGAGAGTGAGCGAGCGGCTGGGTGGGGCTTACTTGCCGACCGGGTCTAAACCACCCCACCACCACACGCTTCCCCACGCGTACCGCTCGCCCACGCCGCCCGAGGCGCGGCCCCGCCTCAGCACCACGGACAGCGCCGGGACCCGCGGGGCGGGCGGTGCGCGGCCGGTGCGCGGGCGGTGCGCGGGGCGGTGCGCGGGCACGGAGGCGTGCGGAGCGCCCTCCCGCTGGCCTGGGGGCCGTGGGTGCCATCCTGCACCCCCTGCGCTCCGGGCGTCCCCGGGAGACGCTGCTGCGAGCCGGCTGCAGGGCCAGAGCTCCCAGGCGCTCGCGGGGGTGCGTGAGAGAGGGCTTGGGTGCTCAGCTGCTGTCATCCGCGGGGCAAAAAGACGAATTAGAGACTTACTGCTATTGTAAAAGCTCCCGAACAACAAAATAATCAACCGTATGTAAATCCTGAGATTACAAGCTAAAACCGGGACCCTTTGTCTGCTGTGCCCTGAGCTTTCACAGGCAAATTCAAGAGAATTACATCTTGGCTTATTTTAATATCAAAGCATTTTATAAGAAGACATGGAAGTCGTTGCCCTTTCCAATAGTGTTGGCGCATTGCCGTGTTTATTCTTCAGCTGGTATTTTTCGTACTTCTTAGAGATACATCAAAGTTTATGCCGTATGTGTAACTTGGAGGAGATGGAAAAGACATTGACAATATTAATTGTTTCATAAATAGCGTCAGATGGGATATGCTTTTTATATCCTTGGTTTAAACCTTGTTATTGAAAAACCAATACCCTGCCATTTGTTTATACTTCTCTTGGCATACAAGGCAGATATATTAGAGTGAATGAAGCTAATAAAAGGCTACAGGCAGCATTTTCCACACTCAACTTTTAGGCATGGCCTCTTTTTCAAAAGAAAACTGCCTTTTATTTCGGAACATTATAACCATCTGTCTGTAAAAATGTAGGAAGAACCAGAAATTACAAAGGACCAAATAGAAAGGACCCTTTTCTTTTAGGTGAGTACTTCTTCACACAAGCAGTTCCACCGACTCCATAGACCTGCTTACGCGAGTAACTGCTGATGCAGAGGGATGAAGGGCTCCACCAGCCAGCCCAGCAGTGTGTGGGTCTCTGAGGCAAAGCTGTCTCACAGACAAAGGCTCAGCATGAAAAATACCTCTTTCCTGCACTGGTCTTATCTGGATCCAAGAAGTTAGTTGCAGAGCAAGTGGTCCTGAGCGTGGAAAGCGGAGCCGCAAGCTCTCCCAAAGGCAGTGCATGACTGCTAGTTTCAGACAAGGAAAATGGTCTGCAAATTAAGTACTGGAGATCTTGCAAGTTTTCCATCCAACCAACGGTCAAAGAAATTATTGAGAAATCTGTTTGCATTGCAAACATTCTACTCCTTGCAGTCCTTTTATTTCTTTTACTCAGCATTTTAGCCCCTGCAGGAAGGAACAAGGAGGTAGATTATGGTGCATTTACCTCTGTTGTCATTTTAAAAAATATTTTTATCACGTTCTATGCAGTGTCACATGCAAAAGAAATACAACGCTTGCACATCTTTTAAACAAGAGTTTCAATGCTATCATGTTCTGCTAAATTAATGTTACAGTGTTAGGAAGATATATAGTGTAGCAGAAACTGAGGCCAAGCAAAGAAGGAAGGAAGAAAATGAGATCTCACCATTCAATATTCCTGGAAATTTCATAGAAATTTGTGAAAATATGCTATGCATATTTTTTCATCGCATGAAACGGCTCCACTGCAGTCTTGAGTTGCTGCTGCAGGACACCAAGAGCAAAAGTAATCCTTAAAACATTTGCCATAGGTGCTCCCAGGGTTTTACCTCGCTCCATGCACAGGGAATGTGAAGCCTGACGTCCTGGTTTTCAAAGCAGCTCTGCATGGATCATCTCCTACAACTTCAGGAAGTTTCTGTGCAGATACAAAGGTCTGCCTCTGTGGTAGAGGCATAAAATTCATTACCAGAGGGAGCACCAAGGCATAGTCCTTTCTCTATTTCATTTTAGCTCCAGAGTGGAGGAGGCTTTTGCTCAGCAGCCATATTTATTCCATACATATTTGTTGCTCGGTCTACACTAAATCAGGAGTATCTGACTTCTTCAGCATCTCTCTGAAGGTTTTTAAGAAGGTTTTTAAGGACATGTTGCAGAAAAGTAGAAACTAGCTGAAGAACACAGAGGAAGAAAAGCTATAGCCAGGGGCACTGGTGGAGGCCCGTGTGGCAGCAGACGTCAAAGCCAAGCAGAGTCCAGACTTTTTATTTGCCTCCCAGGCAGCACACCCAGGGAGAGTCTCTGCACACCCAGACTTCAGGGGTACCTGGAGTGGACTGTCAGTCACCTGCGTGCACGAAGAAAGCAGTAAGAATAAACACTGGCTGGAAGGTGCTTTCACTCATTGCCAACTGCTTATTGTAGTTTAGCCTTATGATGCATGTAGGAGTCGTACTTGGGACAAGATGAAACAGGTCACCTTGATTTCAGGGGCTGGAGTAGATGTTCTCCACCCTAAATCTTTCTGTGATCAGCAGGAACTGATCAGACAGAGGGAAGAGCATTTGGGCCACCCAAGAAATAGTACATATTAAAGAGCCGTGCTTCACTGCAATTTCAGTCCCAGGAGTGCCACAAGAAGCAATGCTCAAAGCACAGCCTTTTCCACTTGCTCTGAAAGGCCTACACAGAAATCAAGGGAGAATTTCTCTTCATCAGTGCAAAAGCAAATGTGATAACTGGCAGTCTCCATGTAAAAGTATTTACCTTAGTCACAGTAATCTCGCCATTAGACTCTAATTTCTAGCTCCAGAGAACAAAGCGCATGCCGTCCACGGTAGCAAGGCTGACACAGCAATACGCTTTTGCCACTCACGTCTGTTGAGCTAATCTGAAAGTCCACAACCAAATCCCATTTCCAGCAACGCGCGTGCTTGCCTTTCTCCTCAACCTGCCAATTCTAATGACTCACAATTAAATAAAAGCCTTCCTCATGCTCCGGGTCTCCCTGCCCATCCTCCCTCCAAGGCTACGCCTTTAATTTTGCCCTATCACATTCCCATGGCAGCAGACTGTTATGGCAGGCAGCAGGATTATGACTCATCATGTACTGTGGGAAGTGATGATGATCCAAAAAGCAAACGGAGGTGGGCAGTGAAGGAGAAATCACTTATGCAAATAGAAATATTTTCAATAATGATCAACAGCGTGAGAAAGAATATAGGAAAAATTACATTAGGCAGAGGAGCTTCATTTTTAAAATGTTCCCTAAGTGCTAGAAATCTTCCCATCTTCATTTTTCCCTTTAAACTCTGTCATTTGTACAGCCTATTAACCTTTAACTTTATGACTATCCTAACGTGAAATACTGGCAGCATTTAAGTCTGAGAATACTAGAGACCTACCTTCCTGGTTGGCAACAGAGGTGAAGCACTTTCTTTTAAATCAGTCATTTTTAATATCAGTCATATACACACAGCATCAGAGACGCTATTTTTAGATTCACGTGCTGGCGTTGCTTATAATAAATGGTCTACAGACTCCAGTTATCTTTCCTCAGAGGTCTTAAAGTTTCCTTCTTGCCTGGCCTCTCCCAGTTCATCACCCTAATTGTTGTCTTCAATTCTGCTCAAAAGTAAAAGAGCAAATCAAATTAAATCGCTTCCTTCAAACTCCCTCTTTCCTGTTCTTGAAAAGACAATGTAAAATGAATTATTTGTGTTTACAAGAGCTGCTGGGGAGTCGAGCCGAGGCTGGGACTTCATTGTCTGAAGCACCAAACCACTGTTACTCCGGCCATTTCTGCCCTGAAGACCTGGCAGTCGAGATGGGGCAGGGAGACGATGGGTGATTAAGTGACTTCCAAAAGGTGGTCAAGACGAAGTGGCTCATCTGGATGGCGTGTGCTGGGGCCGTATCGATTACACCTGTGGCAGGGGATGTAAGCGGTTTAACGCGGAGCTTGTGTGGTTTTAATTGTTATCATTATTTCAAACAATAAGAGTGACAAGGGCTGCTCAGACCTGAGGACAGGAACTTCTGTTGTTTATATCTAAATCTCAGCAATTAAATAGCGCTGGGGATGACAGGGGATGCTCTGCTGGGAAGCTCCCGGACGGCTGCCCCTCTGTCAGTGAGTGCTGTCCTCCAGGGCTGGGCATGGCCATGGGGCATCGCCGTGGCCTGGGCGAGCTTCTAAAAAGAGGTCTCAGTTGGAAAGAGCAGCCAAAGCCATTACACCGACAGCTGAGAAAACGCTGCCTCAGAGCTGAACCGCCAGAATTTATTTACACAAAGTCTTCCCCTTTTCCCTTGCTCTTTCAGACTTGGAAAAGCTTCGAAAAGCTCAGCGGGGAGTCCTGAAACAACACTTAAAAGCGAGTTTGCCAGGCAGGAGCCCACACTACTCTCCTTAATCAGAAAATATCCAGCCCCTAGGAGCAAGATGGGGACTGTGGTGGCCCCAGCTGCCCGGCCCTGCCCTGCTGGGTGCCTTGGGTGTGGGGGAAGCCCATGGCTGCACAAACGTCCCTCTCTGTCAGCTCTGACGTACAACGCTCCCTTCTTAAGTGAAGGACACGAGCAAGGGACTTGGAGCATTCCTAGTGCCGGTGGATTTCAGCTGCACCGAAGGTTTGGACCTGGAGGTTTTACTCTGATGCAAACTCTTTTCTGAGCTTTCACTCCTAAGAAAGGCAAGCTAGAAAAACGAATCTCTGAGGGGGTCTTCTGCTCTCAGGACCGTTCTGAACCTGAAAAAGGTCTGGCTTCTTCCCCGCTTACATCTGCCCCAGAACTGAAATGGCAGGCTCACTTTTGGGTAGAAGCGAGCAGCCATCAGCCCAGGCTGAGCAGGGGTTTTGGCAGGCTTTCTTGGCCACGGACTAAATTCAAGCAAGGAAAATAAATATGCGGGACATTTTAGGATTTGAGTAAGGACCGGTCAAAGGAGGAAATGCAGAGTTAAGCTTGCTCTTGCATCCTGCTTGTACCCTGTCTTACACAGTGCTCCAGCCTGTCCCTTCTACTCACATGAAAGGATTTATAAGGTGGTAGAGGAAGCAGACAGCATTTATGTCGGTGTCTACAGACATGTCTAGACGTGGCAACAGATTCCATCCAAGACATCTGTGAGATGGAGCCCAGCATGCTGCACCAGCAGGCCGCGTGGTGCAGGGATTTCCCTGGGTGACGGCTCAGGTCCCCGCAGGGACAGCTGGCACATGCCACTGCACTCAGCACCGCACGTGGCTCTGCTCTCGGAGCCCACGCCACCTCCTGCTCTCACAGGGCCGGAGGAAGGTCCCCAAAACTTCAGCGGGATTTAGCCATCTCGTCATGGAGCTGTTTTTCTAAACTCCAGCTGGGTTTAGAAACACATTTAATTTAGGCGCGCTCTTGGGCCCTATTGATTTTAATGTAACAATCATATGTTTAAAACTTAGCATGTGTTTAATTGCTCCGGTGAATAACAGCAGACTGTTGCCGGTGCTTACACGCCTTGCTGACCCAGTGCCTGGGAGAGCAACGCTGCACCAGCCCCACAGCAAGGGAATCAAGGGGACGGCATTTGTCCCAAACCTGAACTCAGATGATCCCAAATTCTGGCTTTTATTTTGGAAGTAGATATAGTTTCCTGAAAGGAAGGGAAGTACCAATGAATTTGGAAGGGAAACTATGTAAAGCTTCTTGTTCGTTTAGCTCCTACTCTCAGTTATTTCATTTTTGGCATTTACCTAAAGTTTTCATCTTTCCAAGTCTTGTTTTATGGTTAGTATAAGGCCAGCCTGAAAGATAATATATTGTGACTGTTATATTATTTATTTCAAAGCCAAGTTATTGATTATTGCACGCTGAAAATGACAAATGGTATCTGAGAAAGGCACGGTCAGCGAGTTCTATTAAAGAAATGATAGTATTGCTCATGGATTGTTAAAAGGTTCAGTTTAGGTACTTTATAGGTTTATATCCATCACTATTTAATGATGAAATGATGAAAAATATGAGTCACGGGAACAATTTCTTTCTGTTGCAGTTTTACATTTAAGCAGTTAGCAAAATAAAAGAATTTTTCGTGCTAAGAGTTTACGCACCCCGATCTTGTAGCACATAATCTAGTAATGAGCTTGGTTGTTTTAAAGGCGATGATTTAATACAGGTAACTGTTGTGCACCTGGAACACACTGGAGTGGGTCGGATCCTTCCTCTGCGGTGCTGGTACGTACACGCTGGTGGTGGGACGTCGTCAGGCAGGCAGGTGGGGTGTGCGGGCGTGCATCGCGTTACACACCCCACCAAGGCACCCCACCCGGCACCGGGCACTCGGAGGAGCCCCGCTGACTCCCCAGAGCTGCACGTCGGGGCCGAAGCACAGGGAAATTTCCCTGACAGCACATTCCCACCAGGCAGGTCAGAGCAGTATGGGGACAGGGTCACCCTCAAAGAGCAAACAGATATTAGTGAGTGGGAACCCATCCCAGGGCAGTCCTGGTGTCCCTGGTTCCCTTTTCCGCAGAAGCCAGAGTGGGATTTGGCCTATTTTCCCCATACTTAACCCCACAGGCACGAGCTGGAAGCCCAGCAAGCATTTTTTTGTGTTTGTCACAGGTATGAAAGGCTCTCTTTTCACTCTTATTCTCTTAGAGCCATCTGTTCAAAACACTTTCAAAATGACGGCAATTAGAGATAAGAGCTAATAACGCTCCAACCTGCACGCTGAGAAATGCCATTTAATCACTATTGGCTTGGCTGGCAAATAAGGAGCAGCATCCTACTGGACAAGGGTGATAAAGCTCCCATGCCGGCTCAAATGAAGAGCCCAGCTGCAGTGTTTGCCACCGTGAATTGTAGCTGCAAGACCTGGAATCTGGCCTAAAGAGCTGATATAAATCCAGCAAAATAAATCTTTCGCTACTGCCTGTGGTTTCACGCTGCCTTAACTCAACTCTTTTACCTAATCTCTGACCTTCCTTTGTAATTTTTCATATTTCCCAGGTAAAACTCAGGGTGCTCATTAGTGGGAGGCTGTGCCAAGAGCACCGGGGAGTTCACGCTTTCTCCCGAGGGAGATAAACTGGGCTGTGCTAGGGCGTGCTGGTGGGAAACCTCTGGCAAGCCCGGCGATGCTCTGCACTTAATTTCACAGTGGCAGGAGCATCACTCTATTTTCTTCTCGTGTATTTTGCGACAAAAACGAACGCCGTGAAATCGCACCCAGAAAGCACAAGGAGGGGTGGAAGGTGCTCTCCCACCCACAGCTGTGGGGAAGCTTCCCGGCCCCGGAGCAGCTGCAGTGCTGGGCTGGGGCGAGCGGCCGTGCTCCCCGGCAGATGCAGCGGGGCAGGGTCCAGGCACAACGGCCCGTCCCAAAATGACCATTCGGGTGCATGCCTGTAAATCAAAAGATGCCAACAACTGACGGGGAAGAGTTTTTTAATTCCAAAACAAGTCTCCCCCTCAGCTGACAATCTTACCTACCAGGTTTAATCTTAGAGCAAATATTTTGTCTTCAACTGATAAACCTTTCAAAACCAGGAATTAATAACAGAAGCGGTGACTCCACCTAAATTACAGAGTTTATGCAAACTTTAAGAGCAACGCTAACATCTTGCAGCCAGCGCCAATAAAAAAGAAAGCAACCGCCACTTTTAGTCAGCGTGTTGTGACACAATATTTGCAGTCTCTGAGCAGGCGGAAAAACAAAATGTTTCCACCTGCCAATTTTATCCTTCTCTATTTGGCAAACATATTTTGCGATGATGTATAGAAAACACTGGGATCGGGGCAAGGCGGGGGCCGGGCTGGAGAGCAGCAGATGTCTGCTCCGAGGCGCCCGTAACTGTACCCTTGGCAAGGACTTTGTGCCGAGGTCCTGAAACACACCTTACACATTTTATGCATTTTGCCCTCAGTTTTCAGTTGTCCACACCTGCCCATGGAGGCCACGAGGCTGCCTGCTCTTTGTCCACACGTGCCAAGACGCTGCCCGCTGCTCCCATTCACAGGCACCTCTGCGGCGAAAGTCCTGGCTCATCATAAGCCTTCCTTCCTGCTTCATAATCAACACATCATGAGGAACGCCGCCAGAACGGTCCATTTGGGTTTTGGATGGATTTCAAACTGTTCACCCTCTAAGTGGCTCTTGGAAACAGACTTCCTCCTGCGGCGCACGTGGAGCAGCATTCCCCACCCGCCGTTGAGGTATTCACCTGTAAGGGGACA